>NC_138052.1:25803049-25808049 GCF_964194185.1 Rhinolophus hipposideros | reverse complement strand
CGCCCCACTCCGAGTTTTTAAAACCACTCGTCCATTCCAGAGACCTGGGAACACTGCTTGGGGAAAGAGCTAACTTGAAAAAAGAACCAGACTCAAACCTGCTGTAAGTAAGGTGAAATTATAAAGCACATCATTCTTTTTATGATTCGGATTTTAAAGAAGTGAAAATAAAATTAAGTATATACTTTCCACTGGAATTGCTGCAATAAATACAACCTACGTTATTCTCAAGCCTATTACAGGCTATCCTAAAATATTTGATCAGAACCATTATAGTATGTCCGAAACACCATAAATCACTTGCTCTTTCCTAAAGCGTGGCAGAAGTTGAAAAACTCTTCTGAAACTGAATTATGTAAATCCTTTACTAAACTAGACATCTTAAGGGCTGCCCCTGACTCAGTTAGCAAAAATCATTCATCATTTCACCCCAGTTTTTGTCCTTTTCCTCAAGAATGATGAATTTGGTTTCACAGTCAATTTCCGTTGAACGACGTGACCACGTGACTGGTCAAAAGCAAGGCCCGCTCTCAAAACACGCACCACCAATTCTGTGTCACGGCATCCACCTTTGCTCTAATCCAGAAAGGAAGATACAAAGTTTCAAGACCAAACCTCATCTTGCACTAAATCCATCTGGGCCTGAATTTTAGCCACTACCACCTGCCCGACATCCAACCCAAAAGCAACGATTTGGGCTTTTAAAGGTGTTCATAGTATACGTGTTCGTGGGTTTTGCTAGTATCGCTGTTTGTTAGGGATGAGAGATTGCTGTAGTGGAAGGGAACTGTCATCGGTTTCAGTTTGTCATTTAGGATGTTATATTACTTTGGGCTTCAGCTTACATTTTACAAACTGCAATGGTCATGAACAAGGAGCCAGGAGGAAATAATGAAGCCCGTTTTCCTGAAGAGTCCTCCCTGTCTTCTGTGTTCAGGTTTTACGCAGACTTCCACGCCCTGCTGCCTCTCCAGCCTGCCTCCTGTGAGGTGCAGTGCAGACGCTCATCCTCAGGTTTCCCTCTATTTGCAGCAGAGATACTGTCGGCTGGCTGGCCGCGGGCAGTGATGCCAGCTCAGTGTAGTGTGGCTTCCTTACCACAGCGCGGGCAGGCTCAGAGCTCAGCCAGTTTCTCTTCCTGACGCTGCGTAACTTTTCTTCTCTGGGGTTTCTAAGGCATGGACGCTCATCTGCCTAAAACTCTCCTGAAGCGCCTGACTAAAAAATAAATACCTAAGTACGACATAAGCAGAGCACCCAGGCAGGATAATTAGGATGGATGTGCTCTTTTAGGGGCACCAAATCCTCATCCTCCCCTTGCTAGTCTCATTTCTCACCTGCTCATGTGGAGCCCACCTGTGGCTTGCTGGCATTGCCACTGCCTGCAAATGGGGAGATTTCCAAGTTTGAAATAAAGGCTTCGTCTTATATGGTGGAACTCTTACCAGGACTGTGGGGAGTTCCGGGAAGGAATTAAGGACAGTGTGTTGTCCTAGTTTGTGTCACCGCTCCCTTGTTTATGTTCTTTCCCCGACTATTCCCACGCCCCCTCTCCAGATTTTTGCATGGCTTTTATAGCCTCTAGTAATTATATCAGCAGCATGGAGTCTATTTTTATCTCTTTTGAATGTGTGCAACATAAATGTCAAAAACCATAAAATCTCTTTTTAGCATGTACCTTGCATGCAAGATTTCAAAAAGTGTGATGCAGCATTCAGAGAGCTGATGCATTTTGTGGTCCGACAGATGAAAAATGGAAAACTCAGTTTCATCACTTAGCTGCACGAGGTTTCAGTAAGTCCCTTATCATCTTGAACCTTGAGCTGCTTCTTCTGCAAAATGAAATTCTACTGCCTTCCCTATGGGTTGGCAGTATTGTACCTAGTTTAGTGTCTGGGATGCCCCTTTTCCACAGCAGGTGTCTCCAGACTCCTAAATTTTATGTTTCATGTTTAAATGTTATGACCTTGAATGCCCTCCATTGCCCTTTCCCAAACTTAGAGAAAGAACAAACTCTTATTGGCTTGGTGTGACTACTGTAAATTATCATAGGACCCAGTCACAAAATTATAATCTGAGAGAAATATATGGCACCCACTGTCACCTTAAACTGTCCCTGGACTTAGCAAATAACAACAACAAATAATAATAGTACCTAGCATTTATTAAGTACTTACTATGGGCCAAGTTCCAGGTGCTTTACATGTTTGGACTTACCTAATTCTTCACAGTCACCCAGAGAGGTAGCTACTATCATTATCCCTCATGCAAGAGAGGAAGACTCTGAGGCAGGTTAAATCTCTTGCCAAAAGTCACCGGATAGTAAATAAACGGGCTGAAATTCAAATTTAAGCAATCTGACCCCAGGGCCTATAGAAAAATAAAATGCATGCCATAGGCACATTCACTCTGCTGTGTTTTTCTAGCTTCCGGTACATGGTTGTTTCCTCTCTTTCTACTTCCTTTTTGGAATTGGCCCATTAGGGAGGCCAAATGAGTCCATCAGAAAGGCATGTAAACCTGGAATCCCTTACTCAGCTACTAGTTAAGGGTCACCGTGCTTCAAGGGACAAAATGACTTCAGCATGTCCAAGTGGTCTGGTGAATTTTTTATGGCTCATGAGTTTATCTTTAATTTAACATAGACAGGGAGAAGAATTTAGAGAGTTGTGGGGGAAAAAAATGTGTTCTTTTCTATTCAGAAGTACACTGTCATGAAGAATAAACAAGATGGGAGTAACTGGGAGACACAGAAGGGCTAATAAAAATAAACAAACAAATAAATAGCATATTTGATTGTCATAAAACAAAATCCAGTGATCAAAGAAAGAACATATATGGGTATGTTGGACATAATAAGCATCATGGTATGTTTTATGAGCAAGCAAATAAGAACCAGTTATGCAAATTTCTCTACTTTCTCATAAGCTCCTTATTAATTACCCCAGTTATAATTCCAGTGTTACCATTGCATAGAGCAGGGCAAGCCAACACTGTCAGAACCCACTTATCTGTAAGGTTAATGCTATTACTGACCAGATGTTTAGCCACCAAAGGAATGCTTGCATGTAAAACAGAACAGGGGCCTGAAGAACTTAGGATGTGACATTTAGAGAAGTATGATAACTTGTAAACACCAAAGTGCTTCAACTTTTATCAAATTTTAAAATCAGTTTTCTGAAATTTACAGTTGTTAAACTTAATCCGTAATCTTTGGTATGGTGCCTTTATGAATCATCAAACAAACTCATATGAGGAAGTGTTTGAGAGAAAAAAAACAGTAAAAGAAATGAGAGTAAATTGATTAATGATGATTAAAATACCCTGGGATCCAGGAAAACTCATAGTAAAGAGCGCTGGGCACTGGATAAATATTGATCTAAAGAGCCAGTGCCTGCTGAAGATAAGATATACGTGGAACATGTTCTGTGAAAAGAGAGTCCTGAACACAAAATACATCTTTTTTCCACATTAACTAAGCAGCTACGTTGTTTGCTTACTAGGTTGGGAGAAAAGGGAGAAGACGGGCTATGGAAAGGAAAGAAAGAAGATTCAGTGTCATTTGGCCCCTGGCATTTTGCCATTTAGGGAAAATGAAACAAGTTGGTGCATGAAGTCTTCTGAGACCATCATATGAACATTGAACACTTTATTACCCACCCAGCGGAAGCATGTGTAGATGTGTCAACCCTCAATTAGGGATTCCCAGGTTCAAATGCTTACATAAAAGTTAGAACTTGAGCACTTACTCTCAAGAAAAGAAGGAAAGGGAAGAGGGAAGGACATGGCTCTAGATATAGAGGATCCCCACGTATCTTATCTCCCCTGAAAGTCTGATGCAACAAATTTGACCGAAAAGCAAAAGCATAGATCTGTTTTACATTCATTTTTAAAGAGTTATGTTTAATAACTGTTTGTGACACTGAGACTATTGAAACAGGAAAGCTACGAGTAATTATAATTCTGGGATTCCCTAAATTGGAAAGTCCTATAAATGCTGCCTAAAACGATTGCCCATTTGCTACTCAGGTAAGGTTCTTAAAGAATTTTCTCGGGTTCTGATGTGTATTTTCACTCCCCCTCCAAAAAAAAGGAGGGGTTGTTATTTTGTATAGGTTGGGTGGCACTATTCTGTTGGGGTCTGTAAAATGAAAGCCCTGAAGGGAGAAAGGGCGGTTTCAGTTTGCAACTGAGAGCAAAAGGTACCACCTGAGTATCTTGCGTAGGCTAGGATGCTTCCTTTAGATTAATGTAGATCCGTAATCAGCTTAACTAAGCAGGTAAGGTGTTCATTAGCTAGGCTGGGTTTTAAGGGGAGGGGGCGGGAGAGAACGAATGTAGAAGAGTGAGAAGAACAAACAAGTCAAAGCATTTGTTCATGCTGCAATCTACACATCAATTATCCTGCTGTGCTAATTACCACCTTTCCATACCCCAGGTACCTAAGCATTCACACTTACTCACTCTTTCATGCCTCTGATGAAAGAGAGAGAGAGAGAGAGAGAGAGAGAGAGAGAGAGAGAGAGAGAGAGAGAGAGAGAGAGAGAGAGAGAGAGAGAGAGAGAGAGAAAGAAAGAAAGAAAGAAAGAAAGAAAGAAAGAAAGAAAGAAAGAAAGAAAGAAAGGAGGAAGGAAAGAAAAAAAGAAAGAAAAAAGAAATGATAGAAGGAGAATGAACCCAGAGATGAAATAAATTCTTAGATCAGAATTCCCTTTACATACAAGACTATAAATAAGAGGTCTTCTCCATTTTGCCGTTGTTGTTTTAGACAATTAACCATTTGCAAATGTTTTAATTGCAAAATATTACTTACGGTCAGACTTCCAGGAGTGCTTCCATCTAGGTGGCCCTTGTTTTGATACTTAAAAGAAGAAGGTAGAGAGGTGAGAATTGCTGGTCTGGCCTGAGAGTTTGGGGTTGCACCCCTAAAAGGAGATCAGATCATTAAAAGTCAGGGACTAGTAATTATCAGGCTACGTTGCTGAGGCTGTTCAAAAATT
>NC_138052.1:25790549-25795549 GCF_964194185.1 Rhinolophus hipposideros | reverse complement strand
AATGATCATGGATTCTAACAGTGAGAGGCTTCTAAAATCTTTTTTTCTTATTACATATTGTTGGGAGATGTATATTCATTTGATGTATTTAATGAAGCATTGTGAAATTTTGGCAAATAGATGTACAATGCATATAAAAAATATTTGTGTATAGGAATTGTTTTGGGGTCTTTCCTAGGTATGCCATCATTCTAGATTTGTTGATGAAGGTGTTGTGAGACGTTTTCTAGCTCTCTAAGTGAATTATTGATTTGTGGAGTACAGATTTAACTAAGTATTATTAATATATCCTTGGAGTGTAAGCATATTATAGATGTAGACAGACAGTAAAGCTGGGAAAATTTCTAAAGGATAGAAATCACAACTATAAAAACTCACTAAATGAAAGGAGAGGCAGGGTGCATGTGTGTTTGAAACATCAATGCAATGACTGGTTTCCTTTGGTAGGAGTTAAATAAGGTAATCAAAACCATTATGCATTCTAGATAGACAGGAAAACTCTAATATGTTTACTCTTGTTAAAAAAATAAATGATATTAAGTCCTTGGGTAAGCATACGCTTCTTTTAGAACACTGTGACCTAGGAATATGGTGTCTTCTTGAAAGATAACTGAGGTTACTGTTATGAATTCTCTGACCAGTATCTGTTTTTATGATAGTTTGGGGAGGGGAGGATCCTTACTCTTATTCTTATTTGTCATTGTTTTTAAATTTCCTATATTAAAAAAGAGGCTTGGAAGGGGAAATTATATAATTAAGATGTTATTACCTGCATGTGGGAGCTTATCGTGAGCTCTAGAAAATTTATGAAAATTTAAACTTTTTTTACCACTACCATACTGAAACTGGAAAGCTCTCCCAGATACAGGGAAGGAAGCACCTAAGATATCTAGAGGGGATGGCCGCCATCTTCCCAAGATGTTCCTGCGATCAGAAGTTGGAGGAGTCTCACAACCGACCCCTCCCCCATTAGAACCATGGCACTGCAGAAATTCCTCTCATTTTACTCAATATGCATATTTTTTTACATAGCTAATCTGAAAGGGAAACATTTTTATCCCTATGCTCAAAACTGCTTTTGTTTTATCAGATGACATTTTACAACTCATTAATTTATAATGCGGGTTTAATGCCTTTGAATGTTTCTGGGATAAAAAATTAAAGTGACCAAGCTAGTTTATATAAAGGCTGACTATAATATGGTCACAGTATTTCTTTTATAACAGTATTTTGTACTAGAGAACACATTCCATGAAAATATTTCAGACTGGCATGGTCCCTTCTTGTTAGAATTAATTAATCTTGCATCCCCAAGTGATAGATAAAGTTATTCCTATTTTCAAATCAGAAAATTAAGTTTCATGCATTTCAGCGATACATGCTTAAATTCAGAAGACTATCTCTATTTGAGTTTTTCTTTGCCTTGTTGTACCTCTCATGAGACTCCCCCCATTATTAAATGAGAAATCAAACCTTGAAGTTAGTCCTATAATGTTTATCCACCCAAGTGCAACAAATTAACTATCATACAGTATGGGTGTCACTAGATAAAAATTCTTGAAAAAGAGCCACATTCTGTCCTTAGTAGCACAGTACCTGGAAGTTGGACCTTGGGGGAGTGGGGGAGTTACGAAGAGCTAGGGTTCAGGTGGAGAGTCTTAGAATAGCCTCCCAACACTTAGCACACATAAAAACATGCTAAGAAAGCAACTAGGCAGTTAATCCATTGGTTCAAATATAAATGATCTCCAAGCATCTAAGCATAAGAGATTTAGGAAACGAAATGACTCAAAACATTCCAAAGTGCCTCTTTTAAACTTTAAGCCATGTTATCAGAAAAGACATTTTAAAAATGTGGTTACATGCCTGTATCACATATTAGCTGAAGAAGTAAGCATACACTCTTCCATCACGGGCTTCCTACTTGAGGACACTTTTGCAAATCAATATTTTAAATGAAGAACGAACCCCCAAATTGTGACTGGCATGCACTCAAATCTTCTCTTTTCGCCTGTAGCTCTACCACACATCGCAGCAGCAGACAAAAGAAGACCCTGGTGCGATGGTCCCACTTTTACTATTATTTCAGTGGTTATCGGTGGTTTATACTTCACAAAGTGCCATCACACATACAATTTCATAAGCTCCCTGTGGCAATCTCACAGAGAGGGCATCGTGATTATTTTTACCCATTTGTATCAAGCTTACTTGGATGATAGGCCAAGGCCACACAACTGATTATATTTTGGGACAGGGACAAGAAGACAGGTCTTCAAGCTCATAATTCTGGGAACTGACTTTTTATTTCTGTTGTCTCCAAACTATCGTGAGAAACATGGGTGTATTGTTAGATACTGGTAATTGATCAAATTGGTAGGCTTCTCTAACTCAAATTAAAGGGATCCATAAACGTAGCAATGATCAAAACAATTTAAAATTAAGTGATGATCTCCATTTTGCGGCAGGAGGGTCCCCAGAAGTGCCAGGGATTGTAATTTCCCTACTTGGACCAATGTGGAATTTAAATTTAGATTGCATTCTTCACTGGGAATTTGTATTATTAGGTATGTTTTTGTGTGGCTGTTGTATGCTGGCAGATGTGCCTTGTGGCTCTGGCTTTGCCACCAACTGGCTGCAGGACCATAGACAAGTCACTGGACCTCACTGGGCCTGTGTACCTCCTTGGTCACATGTCAGGGGTTGACTTCAAGCACCTTTTAGCACTACAATTTTATGATTCTTTTTCTCCAAATAGATGGTAAGCTTCCTGAGGTGAGAATAGCATATCTGTTTATCCTCTGCCCTTACCATATTGTAGGTATTGGATAAATGTTTGATGATGGCATTGAAAGACTTATTGGCGTACTTAGCTTGAGTGGAGCTATAGGAAATCATTATTGACCGCCTTATTAACAATTAACTGTCTCTAATCCACATATATAATTTTCCTTTACATCAATAAACCTTCTGCTTCTGGGGAAGATGAAGCATCGTCCCTTAACATCAGTTCTTTCACATGTTAATACATTAGAAACTGATATCTTATTTGTACTGTAACTGACAGAATAATGTAGAGAAAGCATACAAATATGAAAAGGGGTTAGTTAGGTAACATTGTATAGGGCATCTTCAAAACAACAGTTCTGGGATTTCAAATGTCAAGCTAATTATCAGCAATGTTTAAATGCTATGATAGACCATTTTTGCAAATGCTGAAATTTTCCAGCAGGTATGGACATTATAAAAATGTCACGTTTTGCTACTATTCTGTTACATGTCACTAGAATACAGAAACCTGAAGAAAAAAAAAAGTTGTATCAATAGACAATAAAGAGAAACCATTATTTGTTTTGCATGTGATTGTGAAATTAATTGATATAGTGATACAATTTAGAGTATTGTTTACTTGGAAGAATAGAAAGGATTTAATATAGTCTGGTGAAGTAAAAATAATGCTTATTATAGACAAACTATGAAGCTTTTTAAATATAGGTTTTTAGTAATGCATATTCAGATATATCTTTCTGGGCCCATTTGCTATAAAGCAAATTTAAGTATCAGCTTTATACCCTTTGGTAACCCCATATTACACATACAGTTTTAGAGAAAATGAAACTTTAATATGATTCCACATAAAATGGTGAGCCATGCCAATAATTCATATGCACTTCATATGCAAATAGTTTTATCTTATCCATCAATTATCATGTAAACATGGTATCACATGGCAAATTTCTCTGTAATACAGTACAGTACCTGTATGTAATTATGGGTGCATTTTGCCAATGCAACTGTTACACAGAATTGTAATTAATTCCTCTGAAGATTACTGGGAGAGTTTTGGATACTGATGCTGTTTTTGGACATTTATTACTGCTCTTTAGTTGGCTTTTTGCTGTGCCTCAGAGACAGATGTAAAATTAGTGTCTATTTTGAGCCAGGAAACAGTACATCTTTCCTCTTGTTTATTGAATTGCAGAAAGGAATTCTTTGGGCTCCCACTTCTTTGTGGTTTTGAAGTAACTGTCTGTTTTTCTGCCAGCCATGTAGCTCCAATACATGTATAAAATTTTACTGAGACATACGCAAAGGGTGGCTTATTTGACCTAACATGAGAACTGAATAGAACTTTGCTACGTTATATAGTCAGTTTTATGTTTTTGAATGCTGAATAAAAAATATGTATCATAAGTTCAAAAATAGACAGTGGACTAATATATTCTGCCCAATGACCCTCATTTAAAACCAGTATACATTGGTTATTATACAAAATTGAATCTCATCTTTGCAGAGACAAAGCTGTGTTATTAAGATCTCCTTATGCCAATGGTGATGATGGTGGGCAAAGGATGAAAATATGAATAAATAGGAAAATGAGCTTATTTTATTTCACAATGCAAAAGGGGGGTAAACCCATTATGTGTTGACCACCCTATAGTAAGAAAATTTTGTGTGGAGAATTTCCCCAGTATTTACTCTGGGCAAATCCACTGACTAGACTTGAGAGAAAATTTTAAAGGAAAATCCTGGGGATTTAGAAGAAGGGCGATGAAGTGGGGAGCAGGCAGTGCAGTGTCCATTATTAATAGATTAAAAACTGATTAACCAAAGGTAAACCAGAGAGAACAAAATGAAACGATCTACTCTGACTTCAGATATAAAAACTAACTTTGTGATGAATTATTTTACCTGGATTTAAAACGGGGGTAGATTCCCAAAATAACGGCTATGGGAATGGATATCCTAGTTAACACAGCTCTGGAAAAGATGGCATACTGCTTCTGTAAGTGAACTTGACAGCAGTTATTTATTTAGTTTAAAAGTATTTACTACTATTTGTGAGCGAGAACCCTAAAGGTTGTGAAGTATTGTTGGCCTGTGAAGGTGATGGATGCTGTACTCCTGACCCTATATGGTGAGACATGACTTCATTGCTTGTTTAGATTGTTCTGATATTTGGGACTCCTCAAGGGCTGTTCATAAATCATTTATCTCTTTTT
>NC_138052.1:25753049-25788049 GCF_964194185.1 Rhinolophus hipposideros | reverse complement strand
GACAGATTAGGAAGTGATAGTAGTGTTATCACATTACAGCACTGACATCTTAGGAAGGGATTGTGTTTCGATTTTGATGCAAGTTGAATAGGAACTACATTTTAAACACACAACGTGAAGTATTTGCACCACATTTATAATGTGCAAATTATATAGCATGATCAAGATCTGTACTTTCAGGGTAGAAAATGGAAGCAGACATAAAAACTCACAACTAACATAATTTTGAAAGTTTTGTGGAAATTATGTAGTAATACAAACCAAATAGCTGTCAGTTTAATGTAGTTTCAGTGTCTGTCTGACACTTCCTGTTGTAATTCAACCATCTAATCATTCCCCCTTGTTAAGTGTAAATGTGATTTCACACTTTTACCTGGTCAGGTAACTTTCTTATTATTTAACAGGTAAGTGCTTGATAATGATTCCTGCTATTTGGTGGGAATCTCTGGGGATGTAAAAATGGTCCAAAACCAGCTATAATAAAAATAAGGTAATTTATGTGCAAACTAGAACTTCAGATGCCACTGTGCAAATGGAAAAATGTCTTGGTCTAAAATTCACTTAGGCTGGAACATAACTAAAGTGTGAAATGATTAACAAAAGAGAATTAATCTTATTCCGATAAACGCCCTCTGCTCGTCTTTACTCGGTAAGGTGGCCTGCAAAAATTTTTTTAAATGACCCTTCTAATTCACCTTCGTTCTTCCTGAATCTCTCTTCCCAGGACCCAGAGAGAGCTATCACGATTTACCCCACCTTTTTCTCTTATGATATAAATAACTATAGCTTTTTAGTAAATAAGTGAAGTGGTGAGTGGGAAGGGAAATAAGTAAGCACAAGAGTCTACCTATCGCATGACAACTACACTTTAATAAAAAATTAAAATAAAAAAGAATCTCCCTGTATGCATGCTATTGTGATGTCGCAGACTACAAAACACTGAACCTAGGCAGTCGCAGACTACAAAACATTGAACATAGGCAGAGTCATTGTTTTGGTAGACTAGAAGGAGGATGATAAAAGCACTTCCCCTAACTAGAGAAAATTAAATGTGATAAAGAGACTGATGGCAGTTTGAGTATAGTGTATTTGTTCTTCATTTTCCTAACGTACTGTGCCAAGTTTTGTACTCTTTCTGTTTTCAATTTTGCTTTTGGTGAAGGTTTCTCGAATCTCAGCAATCCCACACATAAACATTTATCGTTATATCCATTAAGACTTAAGGTTTTAGATTTTCAACTATGAGGGAGAACTCAGCCAAAGATGCTTGAAAGATAAATACGTTTAATTAGGGGCAGAGGATGATCATTAAAGGAAGTCTGACTGCTGCAGAAGTCATTAACAATCTTAAATGAAATTTTTATTTTTATGATAGCCATTTACATGTATAATAAGAGCCAATGATTCTTGGGAGCAGTGTGACAGAAACAGAGTGTGGCGAGAACTCATGTAAGACATACTATTTAAATGAGCTGGTGTTAGCTATTCATATTTGTTAATGAACTAGATATGCAGGGCTATAAGAATGAATGTTCTGATGCTTTAAATTTTAATATCTAGAAATCAAGGGTAAGGACCAATTACTAGAATTTCCACCCTTAAAGGAATAATTAATAATGATATAACAAATGTACTGCTCGAAACTTCTAAAAAAAAAGTTTAATTTTAAAAAATTAGGATCAATAATTGAAAAACATCCAAAACTGCAACGTCAAGCCCTAGCAGTTTGTGATCATGGCAGCTTCCTGTGTTGGTTATAGCTCATAATTCCAAATATTTTAATACACAATAATCCATATGAATGCATTACAAACCCTTTTATCACCTGTAGTTAATGGTGCCTGTGATACAAACGAACAGAATGTTCTTTGCTCTTACTTTTATGGTAAATAAACCAGGATTTTGGAGTCAAATAATTAAATAAAATGTAAATTCCTAATCTCGTTTGGCTATTTGGACCAAGAAAGTTACCCGGCTATTACCTGTCTAGTTCTAATGATTAGTAGTGATTTATTGTTCTTTTTTTTTTTTTTTATTGTTCCAAAAGTGCTCTGATGTGGTGCCTTGATGTCTAATGAAAAGAAATTGGTCTTAAAACGCTACTCATTGTTTATCCTGACTCTTAGATAACACATTTTTCTTCTGATAAAATATTTTTCTTTTATTGTTCAAAACACACAATATAGACAATAATTCTAATTCTGGTGCTGTTTTATTTAGTAGTGTTTTATCCCTGGTGCCTGGCTGTCTACCATCATACCTCAGCACATAGCTTTACTCTGAGATAAGCCTCTCTCCTTTGCTCTTTCTCCCATGCTTTCTGTAGTTTGTCTGCAGGATGCAGGTTTTGAACTGAAGAGCGTAGTGGAGTTCTTACTGTGCCTTTCCGGTTCCAGCACAATCAAAGTTTTGTGTTTAGAATTGTCCTTGACATTCTTTCGTCCCACAATGGGGTGGACACAGTGTGCTGGAAACCATGACATCATTATCATTGACACAGACTTAAATAAATCACCTGCATCTTGGCTTCTTTCTGCTTATTCAAGGATTCTTCATCTTAAGGAAGAAAGTACTCTTTATTTTTACAAACCTTCATCCCAAGGGTGACTGGAAAACACAAACTTTTACAAGTGTTTTAAAAATAAATATACTATGTGGTTTTAGACACAGTATGCTGAGTCAGAAGTGTCTTGGAAAATGTTTAAGGTTAGGTGTGAGGCAGAAAGACATCCAGGATTGCCATTCATTCAGAGTAGATATTCCTGAACTACATATTATGTCCTTCTGAATATGGATTCACGTGCAACTTAATTAAATAAGCATATACATAGCATTTCAAATGCATACCTGAAAAGTCTAAGTGTTTCATTTTCATAAATTGAGCCTGTGCTTGTTTGTTTTTTTTAAGTTGATGCTCAGTAAATTGAAGCAAAGTACATTTTAGGTAAAAGTGACACCATCTCATTTGCACAATCTTAGGTAAAAGAGGGTTATAACTAAAAAGTTACTACAGAATGCAATGCACACAAAGTGCCAACTACACATTTGTATGCCCAGCATTTAATAATTTGGGAAGCAACCACCTACTGTAACTTCTCTTTATTTTTTCATAAGAAAATGACAATGAGGAAGGAAGTGCAGCAGAAATCTTTAACATTACCACTATTATGCAAAAAAAAAAAAAATGCTGTTAACTGTTTTCCCCTCAGTGACTTGATCTCTCAGATGGAAAACTTATGATACTTCTGACTCTTAGCTACCAGAAATCACATGAGATGAGCGAGGAAGAAAGACACAAAAGCTATATTTATATCTAGTACTGAACTTCTCAGAAATACCTTAATTTAATTCCTTGCAGCAACTGATAAAAATATCTGACGAGGGAGCCTTTCAACCGATCAATTATTACAATTGACAAGACAATATTGCTATGTATTGAACTTCTAAATATTTTATGCAAAATGTCCCTGTGAAAATATTCCTTAAATAAGAGAGAAGTCCAGAGCCAAGAATGAATTTAAAGTGGTTGTACAGTTTAAACAAATATCATTTAAAATTTCTGACTATGATGTTCAGTGGCATTAAATTAGCATCTATATATTTTCCCTTCAGAAGCCCAAGTTTTTCGGCTGTCACCCAAAAATAGATAAGGTGCAGGACACTATTTGAAAAACATATATTTTAATTTTGCTATAACATTTGCTAGAACTTGTTCTACCAAGTAATTCTGACTAAAATGTGATGACCAAAGAATGATTGGATAAATTTGGGAATTCAGAGACCTATTTCTAAAGTTTCTCTTGTTTTAAGTAAAATGATTATCGCAGAGAGCAATTTATCCTGGATCATGTTTGTTTCTCATTAGTATTGTTGTTGTAAAAATACAAATTTTAAAAGTTCATGTTTCATTTATTTGGAGAATTTTTAACTGCCAGCTGCCCTTGTCTGCCCTCTCACATATCCTACAATTTAGTAAGCAGAAAATTCGAGAGTTCTCCTATTTTTCACACTCTCCCTGTTTTAAAATATTGCAATTTTAGAAAATGGACTTTTATCATTTATGAGTCTTCAGCTTTAATGTTACATATTTTCATCTTCATCAGAACATTGAGCTGTTGTTATATCTGTATGGTTTTCCTCAGAAAATGACTATGATTATCCACTGGGGCATAAATAAGGAAGGGAGATAGTTATGGAATGGTAGGGAAAGGAATAAAGAAGGTATGTTTTAGAAGGTTATATAAAACAGTGAAACAGATATTTTCAATACCTCTGGGATGTTTGCCTTATAAACTGGGCATTTCATGTTTTCATAGGTAGAATTAGCTTTCTAAAAAAATATGCTTGCACAGATTAGTGCCATCATAGCTTCTCCAAAGGGGGAAAAGTATAAAAATAAAATAAGAAATTCTGATTTGCCACTAATCATCCAGGGTTACCAGAGGCATAGCAGCTAGTATGCCTCTTCATAAGTACAAATACTTAGTTGCTTTTGACTCTTATTGAAAAAATATTATCTTTCCCCCTGTTTGTCAGTAGCACTGCCATCAGAAGAAAAGCCCTTCGTTTGCCCCAAATAAACACCTCTGTTTTTCACAGCTTGCAGTAACGCTTAAAGTAAATAACTTCTTGTGCAGCTAGCACTATTGGATTCATTCAATTGCCTGAACAAAGCTATTGTTTAGAGGTTTACAACAGGCCTTTTCTCTGTTTCCTTTAAAAGAATCTTCCTTGTTCCTTTGGTTGGCATGCTTAGTATAGTAAGCCTTTTTACAATTTTCAAATGCTAAAGATAATTTTCCCCCACAGAAGAAATGAAGGAAGACTATGACACTATGGGGCCAGAAGCCACAATCCAGGCCACAGTTAACAATGGTACAGGTAAGTTAAGTTTACCACACTAAAATCATGTTGTCCAGTGTCGTGTGGATTTAGTGAGTCAGAGAAAGAAACACTGACCCTTCCATTTGTATCTCCATGACTTAACAAGTAAGTCAGACGTTACAAGTCTCTTGCTTTGTTTCAAATCAGAACTCTATATTTTGGTATTTTATTCATTCTTAAACCCGTCATTTGCCTGGGAAATTTGAGAAAAATGAACTGGATGAATAAATCCTTTCAAAGCATGCGTTTGGCAAATTTCTGGTAGTAATTTTTATTTTAGAAGACTGCACAAATAATTTTAAAATCAGAATATAATATGCCTCTTCTAGCCACCACTTGATACTAGTCATTGAGAATTCAAATGATATGGTATAATTTCAATTGTGAGTTGTTTTTTTTTACAGAAAGATAAACCAAATTTCCGTAAACATTCCTCACAAAAATTGATCATCTGAATTCCGTTTTATTCTATTTTCACTTTAATTCTCAATGTCCTCTAGCCCCTCTAAATAATGTTTTGTAGACAAGTTTTATAAAGATCTGGCAATTTCACTTCTTTTCAATGAAGCTATAAAATGACAGTGGGAAGGTAGTAAGTGATGTTTTGTTTTACTCTGCTACTACTATCGAATGGAGTTTCAGGACAACTGTGTCGGTCCCATGTTCTTTCCCAAAAACTGAACAGCGTCTGCGCTCACACTCTCACGTCACCAGTGCAAATTTACATTGACTCACTATGTTTATCTCTCTCTTCCTGAATCAGGCTCATTATTTTTGGTGTTTCAAACAATCCCTCACTATATAGGTTGGTGCACAAGTGATTGCGGTTTAAAAGGTTAAAAATAATTGCAAAAATTGCAATTATTTTCGCACCAACCTAATATCATTACATATATGCGCATAGTGCCCAGTATAAGGTTATCTTCCAACAC
Source organism: Rhinolophus hipposideros (assembly GCF_964194185.1). Taxonomy (NCBI): domain Eukaryota; kingdom Metazoa; phylum Chordata; class Mammalia; order Chiroptera; family Rhinolophidae; genus Rhinolophus; species Rhinolophus hipposideros. Next base: position 25,782,233 of record NC_138052.1, on the reverse strand, counting down.
ACACACACAAAAAAAAATCACATAACTACTTCCACTCGACTCACCAATGGAAAAAGTTTGCAGTTTTATGAACATTTAGAAATGTAAATAATTAAGATGATATTCATATCTCCCTTATGTTGATACACATCATAATAAACTGCTCATGCTGTGCTTCTACTTCGAATGCTCTTATTAATAACTTACAAGGCACTAATTCACTTTCTTGGGTGTAAAATAAGAGAAATAATGAAAAACTATTATAATTTTTCTTTCATTTGAATAATGTCAATTTAAGGTACAAAAATAAAACTGCAGAATATAGGATTATGGAAAAAGTACAGAATTAGGAAACAATAAGGCTGATTTTTAGGTACAGCTCTAGCAATAATTAGATTGTGACCTTGGGCAAGTCAGTTACCCTCTTTGGAGCTCACTTCCTATACCTGAAAAATGAATAGATTGAACTAGTTGCTTCTTAAGAATATTTGTAGTTTTAGTATTCTATATTGCAGGAGTACCCTCGCTATAGAAACAAGACAAAATAACTTCATATAAAAGCATAATAATAAATAGATACCATAAGTTAGACACTTTCTATAATGTCCCAATTCATGAAGTTAAAAATGGCTTCATGTTCCTTTTAAAGATAAATATTAAAGTTAAACTTCAAGCATAAATAAATGCTAATTTATATTAACTTTGTAGGCATTTAAAACGTCACAAAAGTAAATTTATCCCACAAAGTGACAATTTCCTAGCTATTTTACACACTTAAAGTCTAAAGTAAGGTTAATAAAAATTGTTGCTATTCAAAAGATTTAAAAGTCAATTTTGAATTTTACTTAGCTTTAAGATCCCGTTTTCTCATACTGCTTACTATTCCTTACAGTTCATATGTATTCAGTCAATAAATAAATCAATAAGTACTCATCGAGTGCCTTCTATCTATTCACTGTTGTGTGTTTATCTGATGAAAAATGGGTCAGGAAGTCGAAGACATGGTTATTGTTCAATTTGGAAGATGAGACTAACACACAAGAAGAATTTGTGAAAATATGTGATAAATATGCAACATATGGTAGGGACCATAATTATTTCAAATTATAGAACTGGGAGAGATCCCGTGGGGTTGATATTTAGAAGAAGTTTCATGAAGGAGGTAAAATCTGAACTAAGTACCTTTTAAATAGTCATAGAAGAGTGACAAAGGGCTTTCTAGCAGAAGAGGAGTATGTAAGCCAAGGAAGGAAACTGTGATACTTATTCAGAGGATAGTCAGCAAAAGGATTTGGCTTGAATCAGAGGGTCCTAGGAGGCAATTCATGGGAAATGAAGCTGGACATTTAAGTTGAAGCTAGTTGATGGAAAATGTAAAGTATCAAAAGAGTTTGGGCCATATTAAACTACCATGATTTCTATGGGGAAAAACCAGACTTTGAGAGACCAACTGGAAGTCATTGTAGTTATTCAGGTGTGAAATGATAAAAAGCTTTTCTTAGGGTAGTGACAGTGGTGAGATTAGCAACATGATTTCTTAACAACCAATTGATTATCTGGGTGATGGAGTCAAAATGGCTTCAAGATTACACATCTGCATGTTTAGAACATGGCAATACTTGCCATTTCTAGATAGTCTGAAGAAAGATTCAATTTTGGGGAGAAGATTTTGAGCTAGTCTTTAGACACAAGTATTTTTATATAGAAGTTAGACAAATATATAAGAGATTATGAGAATGTCCATTGGAAATGAGGAAATGAAACCCAGGAAGTCAGGCCCGGCTGTAGAGATTTGAGAGTCATGCAAATATATTCAGACAGTATTTAACATCTTGGGACGATGAGACTTACAATTGAGAGTGTATTTATTAAAACAAGTAGAAAGCTGAGGCCAGGGCCTGGTGGGTAAGGAGAAAAGTTAAATTCATTGAAAGAAAAAAAGATTGTAAGAGAGAAAAAAAATTAAACATCCAGAATGTAAAAAAAGAAAATTTCAAAAAGGAGAGAATGGTCAATTCAATCAAAAGATTCAAATAACTACAATTGTGACAGAATGTTGAGCAAAGACACTGGCCTTGGTCATTAAGAATTTACTGCTGATCCTCAGTTTATAACTCTGTTCTTTTAGAGAATAAATACATATCCCTTCCCAACCATAAGCTTATTACTTCTTAGCTCTAGCATCCTTTTAGTTGCTAAATACATGTGGAACGGAAATGAGACATCTTTTCAAGTTGAAATTACTTATTAATGGACCATATCTTTCTCTTCATCCACGTTCTTCTGATAAAGATGCAGCTGACCTTCTCTCGTCATACTAACTTAAATGATATCTTCCTCCAATGAACTCTTATGAATAAATCAGCTAACCTTGCCATAGATGCTGTGGTGTGTTGTTAATGTGTTGTCTTTCCCAAATTACATTGCAAACTCTGAAAGCATGGATTGTTTCTTTGGCTACCACATTGTCTATAAGAGTGCCTTAAAATTAATAGGCTCTCAATAAAAGTCTTTATTAATGGAACTGTTTAATATCAGATAATCAAAGCAGAACCAGCACACATTGGCATAAATTTAAACAAGTTAAATAAATTTTCTGATAAAAGTGTTATTAACTGGCCTAACTTGTCAAGGGGAGACAAGGAAAATATCTCTAATATTTTTCTCTGAATACCCAGCACACAAATTACATTCCTAAATAAAGTAAGGAAAAGACCTCTGAAGTTTTTCCTCAATTCTACAAATCTACAAAATTTTTTTCAAAAATTATATAGTGAAATTTAGCTAACTTTTTATAAATAAAGTAGTCCTTTAGAATCTAAAAGTATCTCCTTCCTAGTATCTTTTGCTGAGTTTGAAGCTATAAGAAGTAGTGGGAAGGTTTAGTTTAATTGAATCACAGAATTCTAAAATTAAAAGTTACGCTGCTGAATGATTCTGTAACTAATTTGATAGTTGAGGAAACTAGTAAAAAATGTCAGATAGCTGGTAGCAGATTTGGGGATAAACTGTAAAGCACCTGACGTATCCTTTTGCCTCGGGAGGTTTTTCTACCACATCTTTGACTCTTACATACTTTATCTAATTAGCCATCAAGTACTATCAATTCTACTGTCACAAATATTGTATATCACTTTTATTTATCATTCATAAATTTCATATCATATCATATCATATCAGTTATTTATCATTCATAAATTAAATCATATCCTAATTTAAATCTTCATCTTTCATTTGAGCTATTACAATATCATGTTAACCAAATCCCCTGTTTTGAATTCCTAAATTTTTAAACACATCCTTCACACTAACAAAGTTAGTTTGAAGTTGTTTTCCTAACTCTTAGGGCAGATGGATAATTGAAACTCATCCCCCCCCCCTGCATTTCACACTCAAACTTGTATGGTTCTCCTTTGTTTTCAGAATGAGTTGGTGTTTGAGTTTGTGTTGGCACCCTAGTCGATCTAATCCCATCTTGCTTTTAATACCACTTCTTAGACTATGCCTCAGCTCTGAAAACCTGTTTACCATTTATACTCCTTTGCCTTTGCTCATGGTTTTCCTTCAACCTAAAAAGCCACTCATTCTTTCCTTGCCTGATGGCATCATACGCACTCTAAAAGGCCATCTCCACCAGGTAGCCATCTTACAATCTCCCACTCAGGATTAACCACTCATTCCTTCTTATATAATTTATTTTATTCTCTCTCATATTATACTTAGTCACCTGCATTGTATGTTTTTCCCTACTAGATTGTAAGCTACTTGAGTGCAGGAGTGGTATGGAGTTTTGGTCACTTTCTCACCACAAATCCTGGAATAATCTAGGTCAGAAAGAGTTTTTGAAGAAATGAGGGAATGAGTGAGAGACAGACAACTGTTGGATTCTCTTTCATCTTTCCAAGTTGACATATTTTTCGACACCTGGCCTAAAATAACTAACTAGACATTTTCATCTCCAATTTTTCTAGTCTCAGGCAGGAAAGACTTAGTTACATTTGATTGGTCTCTAGCTTTCATGTCCTTCTCTATTTTGTCAGTTCACATTCTTCCAATAATCTTTTTCTTATTGTCCAAATTCCCTTAGAATCCTTCACTGCACCTTAATACCTATAGAGCAAAATCCACATTCTTCACTGGTCTTATGTGCCATCCATTTCATACCAACAGTGTTCCATTCTTATCAGACCAAATCCCTTGGTAATATCAAAAAGGAGTAACATTTATACCACCCTGAATCTCTGCCCCTGGTATTCCTTGAGACCCTAATCTCTCTCTCCCTTTCCTCCAGTCATCCAAATTCTACCCATCCTTTAGTTCTTCAGGGCCAGCTCACATCCCATTTCCTTTGTGGTCATCCTTAAACACCTCAAACCACATCAATCTGTACCTTCTCTGAAATCCCACAGCCCTCAGGTGCACAAAACTAATTTTAGCATATTGAGTTGTTCCTCTTATATTGTTTGCACTTATTTCACCTAATTAATTTCATGAAGACAAGAGGTTTCTTCACCTATAAAACTGAGGTAGATGATCATGATATCTACCTCATAGGACTGTTGAGTTAATTAAATATATAATGTGTATAATGGCCTTTCTTGGTAAATGCCCCAAAAATACTTGCTTTAAGAAAAAGGCTATTCCTTGATTGCCTCAAAGCGCCCAGTATACCAGTGAACAGAAATGGTACAGATTTTGACTGGTAAACTGAACGAATGAAGGGATGAATGAATGAATGAATGAATGAATGAAAAAATATTTGGTGGAAATGGACTCTGAGAAGGCAGCCCCAATAGGGAAAACATCCCTCGTGCAGAAAATTAAGTCCAGCATCTTCAGAGAGTGAAACCAGGATTTAGGTTCCCGAAATCAACTTGTTAAAGGCAAGGAACAACAGCCTAAATTATCATTCTTTTCTATAACAAAGTTAGATTTAGCATAGCAAAACTGATTCATAATAACATAAACCTTGCAAACCCTGATTTATATTAATAATTTCTGCATTGCATTTAATGTTTCTACATTTGTTTAAAGCTCTATAAATGAAAGAAGATTGTGTGTTTTAACACATAAGACAAAGAATGCATTTTTACAAAGAACCTTACATCTTTCAGGCATTAATCAGAATTCAAATTCAGAATGAAATTAGTGCATATAGAAGTTATCAGAATGTGTGAAAAAAAAAACATTTTCCAAGAAGATTAGAGAAATGGAAACACTTGGGAGCATTATAAACATGAGTTTGCCTACGTGCTAGTAGTAACAAGGGTCTGTCTTGGTACATGGTGATCATTAGCATTAATGTGGTTCCATGTGCATATCAAGACTCAAATAGGCCCCTGTTGTTTCCTCTTTGAAAGTGTGAAAGTCTTATTCACTCAGACAATCTACTCCTCTAATTACAAAGGGCTATTAATAACCACCTGCATCTTTGCTTCCTTTACTGGTAAAAGAAAAGCACCTTGCATCTAGAAACTGGGCAAGGCCCATTTAGGTCTCAGTTCTTAATCTTATATAATGCAAGAAAATTATTGTCCAAGAAGTAACTATATTGACTCTAACTGTAGTCGTTAAACATGCTTACAATATTTTAAGAATAATAATAAGTGCTTTTACCTATGAAAGGCAAATGTTGTTTTGGGATGCTCCAGATTCTAGAACCAAACAAACTATATATGAATTTTGTCTTTACCAGTTATTACTGTGTTTCCCCGAAAATAAGACCTAGCTGGACAATCAGCTGTAATGCGTCTTTTGGAGCAAAAATTAATATAAGACCTGGTATTATATTATATTATATTACATTATAAATTATATTATATTATATTATATTATATTATATTATATTAATTATATCATGTTATTATATTATACTAATCTGATCTTATAGACCCGGTCTTATATTATAGTAAAATAAGACCAGGTCTTATATTAATTTTTGCTCCAAAAGACGCATTAGAACTGATTGTCTGACTGGGTCTTATTTTCGGGGAAACAGGGTAGTAATGGTAGCTTGGGGTAACCATAATAAGACAAGTGTCATTTGAGCTATATAGGTAGTGTCGTAAAACATAATGGAGAAAATGGATGACTTAAACTTCAAAAATTTACCGTTACAGATTGGAAACTTTTTGAGAATAGCAGTTAAGTTTGCTCTTCTCCATATTCCCTCTCAGCAAACACAGTGTTTGTACAGCCTTGATTGTTGACAAACAGATTATTTGATGAATAAAGGAATAAACAAATAAATGATGAACAAGTTAGTAAAATAGGAACACTGGTTTGAAACAGTAATGTGAATTAAGGAGTATGTTGACCCATGCTCTTTGCTCTCTGTGTCAAGACAGATGAAAGCAGGAATGACTCTGCTGGAAAGGTGTCTGAGGGATGGGATATTATCAAGGGATGACAGTTTCATTTAATGTGAAGAAGTGGAACACCTATAGAAGGCTACTAAGCATGTGGGGGGGTAAACAAGTAATATGTGAAATGGGAAAGCAAAATGAACTGTGAGGTGGGGACATGAAATGAACAATAAAGAAAAAAAGTTTACAATGTAATATATTATTAATATTTATATTGAAGTTGGCATTTACATTGGTTTTCCCCATGCTAATTTTATGGTGTTATGATGTTGTCATTTAGAACTACTTAGAATGTCATAGTGATCTTTTCAGTATCTAGAACCTACTCAAATCATAACCAATCAGTTAGGCATGATAAAAAACCAAAAAGGTGGGGTTCTCTCTCGGTCTCATTCTATCTCTCATAATGAGTCATTATGATATAGTTGAAAAAGTAATGGGTTAAGAGTCAGGATACATGAATTCTCCATCCAGCTCTTTCAAAAATTATTTGTGTGACTTTTCATGAATCATGAGCCTACTCTACCTTAGTTGTATCATCTGTTAAGTGAGATTAGACTATAAATTTTGAACTCCACCCACACTACCCTATCTTCTAATGGGATTTTATCAGGAAGCATGAACAGAGAAAACAAAAAGCAAGAGCTACACGAGTTGGCACGGGAGGGGAAGGTTCTCAGGGGTCCTGCATCATAATATTATAGCCAGGGTCAGTATCCTGGCAGTGTCACCTGCACAGTCATGCACGGCCCTGTGTTTGGAAGGGCCTCGCCCTTGGTTTAATGCTCTGCTGCTGACATTTTGCATTGGGCCCCACAAATTATGCAGCCAGACCAGCTTATACTTCACAAAATGCATTAGGAGAATTGCAGAGTGTAAGACAGGATGGGAAGGGTGGAATCAGGGATTCACATCTTAAATACCCCGTAGAAATGCCATTCTGTCCAGGTTTACAAAGTCCTTTCAGGTATCTCCAGAATAGTTGACTACCAGGTAAAGATCTAAACCTAGATTGACAATTTTGCTTGAGCAAGAAACATCATGGAGCAAGTTATAACTCTCCTAAATGGGTAATTTTCATGGTAAGGTTAGCAGGCTAGCAAGAGGTTAGGCCTCTTTAAGCATAAATTCTATGAGTCCTATGATTAACATAGAGAAAGTAGGGAAAAGAATAAGAAAGTTTCTGTACCTTTATTATCTTCTTGGTTCAGTAACTTCCAATTCCTCTTATTACTCTTACACCGAGTTTAAATTAAAACTTTTAAATTGGCTAGTGTTCTTACATGGGGTAGAAAGCCACACAATTTTGATTGTGATCAACTTCACAACAAGGGTTGTGTGGTTGTATAGTGTTAATCAATTGTGCAAGCTGAGTTTATCAGATAATTCAGTTACTACCTAAATACTTCACAAGGAGTCATACTATTATAAAGCATGTCGTTTTCTTCTTTTGCATATCTGTTGCATTTCTGTACGATGGAACAGTTTTGTCATCCAGTCAGATATGTCATGCAAATTATAATTTTCAAATTTTTAAGTTACTTTCATATGATGAGTTTTCAAAAATAGGATAAAAGATAGGTTCTGCAGAGGGAAAACAGAGGTAGCAGTTGGCATGTTAGACGGGAGGGTCATTTTCAGACTATAATCGGTGTACACTAAGAAGAGCCTGTCACTTCCTGGCTAATGAATGTTGTGGTTTAATTAACTTTGTTTGCGATTAGGAGCAGCTATCTCCACTTCACAGCAAGAGTTCCCACAAGAAATAACTGATATCCCAAGTTTCTTGAGTGTCTCCTTCATTCATTCAACAATTATTTAATTAGCACTGTTTTCCTTGTGACGTCGTCTGTGGTTTCCAGGCAACTCCAAAATATTTTGTCTTAATCTGTATATGTGGTTCTTCCATCAGAAAGCTTTGTTGCTTTGAGTTTTTAATTGAAAAGAATACAGATAAAACTCTTCTAGGCCTAGCCAGTGAGTACAAAAGCAAATTGATTAAGGTAATTCATTAACTGAAATTATGGAATTCTGAAACTTTGAAGATACCCCAGAAAGTATATACTGACTCTTTTTACAGATGAAGCTATTAAGATTAAAAAATATAAACAATTGAGCTAATAGGAGGAGTCCAATAACCCTGAAACTGGTATAAATAGTTAGTTATTGAGCATTAGCTGTGTGCCAGGCACTGTATAAGCACTGGTAATACAAACCTGAATAAGACATGACCCATGTCTCTATCAGCTCACAGACGTGTAAATGAAAGATTACTATGAGATATGATAAGTTAAAAAATTGAGATATGCAGATGATATTTAATAAACAGAGGCGGAGGGTATGCCCTCAGGGTGAGATAGTCAGGAAGGGTACCTGAGATGGGAGTAATTCCTGGCTGTTTCCTGAAATCTTGTTACTGAATGTCTTATTTAGTCAGGTGAGGGAGAGAATTAAATTCCTAGAGTAGTGATTCTTAAACTGGACATGCAGCAGAATCCCCTGAAGGACTTGTTAAAACGCAGATTGCTGATTTCAAAGGTCTGGGATGGATCCCAATAATTTGCATTTCAAACAGGTTCCCAGGTAATACTGATGCTGCGAGCCTAGAGACCACATTTTGAAAACCACTGCCTTAGAGCATCCTAACATGTCATGTGTCTCTACAGAAAGCCTATAAAAAGCTCACTGGATTGCTGGGCAAAAGCACCTTACTTCATAAATCCCTCTAAAATGTAGTAAAATAGTCTCAGAATCTTCTCTGTAATATACCAATTCCAATTTTTTAGATTCCACAGTAATATGAAACATAATACATATTGCCTAACTTGGTTTTGTTTTGTTTTGTTTTTTAAGGCATGGATTCTGTATGGATACATAGCAATCAAAACTGCGTAAGAGTTAGTAGTCTCTAAATCTTGATATTCACAATCCCCTACCTCACTTTAAAATTAGACTGTCCCTGGCTGGGCTGCTTTCTGCTGTTTAAGGAGCTGCTTGATTTCGCAGAGGAGTAGATTCCCATCTCCCTGTTCCTTCTGCAACACTCTCTCCTAAAGCTCTTACACATGGCAGTGGGGGGTGGGGGAAGGGTGGGGGGTGCAGCTCTCAATGGCATCTGAACATGTGTTCCCAGGAGAAAGCCACGTCAGAGCAGGCATGGAGAGACCAGCGAAGATGCTGCCCTTTGTCGCTCTTGACCAGCTTCCCTGGCTTTACACACACCTCTAGCAGTTGGAGGCTCTGTTGGGTTGCCCAGGTAGCTGTGTAATGAGAAAAAGATCTTCCTCTTCCCTCATGGTTGTCTTTAGATATCTCGTGCCAGTATGTATTTTGGAAGCCTTCTGCAGAAAGGCACACACGCATTTTTAACGATGAAATGCTTATATGCCATTAATTAGTCAACTTTAAACAAAGGAGCCATGAGAATTTATATACCTTAATAAATGCTGAGTATGGGCTTCTTTAAACTAAAAAAATTCAATACAAATGACTAAATTAGAAATAATTTTCTGTTTTTTCGTCATCTAAAATGTTGTTGATGAGAGACTGCTTTTCAAAACGATGATGAGCACAGTTACCTCGATTTGTAATTGCTTCTTCTGGTCCCTTTGTCTGGACGTATGAACTGAGTAAAAGCCAGATTATATGATAAACGCATAATCTCTATGTTATATTGAGGAAATACATATATATACATGTATGTATATATATATGGAAGTATATAGATAGATAGATCTATATATATATACATATACTTCCTCAGTATAACATAGATTATGCATTTATATATAATTATGCATTATATACTTTGCATTATATATATGCATTATATATATTATACATTATATATATTATGCATTATATATATATTTACATATACATATCAACCATTTTATGTACATGTCTCTAAATATGAATTTCACAGAAGAGGAAAAATTATCAATCAACATCACTGTCCTGTTCCCTAAGCACACTGTCTAGCCCTAGTAAGCACTCAATAAACAGTTATTAAACAAAGGGATGGATGAGTGATTCTATTCTGTTTTTTACATATGCTTGCTTCAGCTCTTCTAGGCCCTCCAAGATATTTTCCTTTCCAAAAGAATTATTTATTCATTTTGATGTTTATTAAAATGGCTTAGCATAATATTCAAATATAGTTCTTCAATTTTTAATGAAAATTAAACCCATACTAGACAAGTGATAATAGAGTACCTGTCTTCCTACATGAACACATGCTTGTTGCAAATAAAATAAATGGCGAGAGGATAAAAATAAAGAGAGGGAAACATAAAGGGAGCAGGATTAAGAATCAAGGTCTCATTGTAATTTAACTACTTGTAAACACTGAGTAAAACTCACTTTTAAGAATCTTTGAGAAAGTACCCTACAACAAGTCAGTTATGGAGGGGGGAGTGACTGATTTGAAGCCCAATATATCTCTTTTATTTAGAGTTGCTACCATTGCTTGTTTTTAGGCAATAATTTTTAAAGTCAGCCCATATTGATACTTACCATTATCTGTGTAAACATATGAATATCTAACTTAGTCATAAAAATATTTATGAAAGTGTCTTTAATAAGCAACATTAGTAAGAGTGACCACCATATTTACAAGAAATTTGAGGTTTTCTGACTTGAAGGGACCTAGAAATTTACCCTAACAATATTAAAATACATGTGGCTATGAGGAAACATTTTTAATTAATGAAATTCTTTTTTTAGATAGAGAAAAGTTTACTTGACCTTAGGGAAAGTTGAGATATTTGCAAGACATTAGGGTAAATTTTAGGACTAAATGCAAAATCTCTGGAGAGGTATGGGAAGAAATTACTTGAGGTTTCCTGTGAATTTTTATTATAGTTTGATCATAAATACCATGCAAATATCCTTTGTCAGTGTGTTTTGGCAGTTCTTCCAAGGATACCAAGGATTGAAGAGGATTACCAAAAAAAAAAAAAAAAAGGAAAATGAGGTTGATTTTAGACTAGAAAAATGCAGTGGGAAATTCTATAACTTTCTAGCAAATTTTCTACCTCATTCCTGTGTCCACTATATAGTAGTATAAAATATTTGCAAAAACCAAAAATGTGAACTTCCAAATAGAATCAAAATTTCATTCTTCCTAACAATTTTGAGAATAAGCAGAATATAATCCCATTATTTGTTCTAGTATTATAACAATTAGAGTGATTTGGGACCTAGAAGACTGAAACACAACATAGCCTAAAGTTAGAAAAGGGAATGTTCCAGCTCACAGAATCTAAGGAGGGCTGGAAACAGAGCCACTGGAAGGACAGAGGTACAGCTTGGCCTCACGAGCAAATATAGCTAGGAATGTACTGTCTGGACTTGCCACTTTGTCTTTGTATATCCTCTTAATTCTCTCCCTTCATAAATCTTCTTATTCTACATGGGATATATCAATTCCTTCGTTCTACATCTTATAGCTATAGTCACTTGGAGGAAAAAAACAAACAAAACAAAACTGCCTTGATGTTCTCTTTGGAACAAAATCCTAAAACCATAGGGAAGGGATTTACTAAACTCAGTTGGATTTGTTGGTTACCCCTGGACCAATCAATAGTTTGGCAGGAAGAATGAAGATCTTAAGATTGGTTCACTTCAGGTGCTGATTAATCACCCGTGGCTAGGGGAGCAAGATGGTGCAACAAGATGGCAGCTGCCCTGGGTGTCATAAAGTTTGGCAATAAAGAAAATGGGAAGCTGTTCTCAGGCAAAGGAGAATGTCGTGGTGCTAAGTAGGAAAGCCATATGTTACTAGTACCCATGGCAGCACCAGGGAAAACCCACATTATATCCATGATGGTTATACCGACTTCAGGGAAGACTAGACTCAAGCCCACTTAAGTGACTCTCGATATTGAGATATATAACTAGTAGCATATCTATACCACATGAGTAAAAATCCTGCTGGAGCAAATAGATGTAAATGATTGAGTGCTATCTTCTTCATGAAACCCTTTTTGAATACTCATCTGGGCCCTGTTGAACTCTTGTAAGTATGATTCTCCACTATAGCTTATCGCATAATTGTTCTACAGTTGCTTGAATAGTAGGTCTACGTTTCTAGCTCAACTGTAGGTAGTATCTTATCTATGCTTCCTTTTACTAGAAGAATTCTACACCAAGATTAGTGTTAAGGACATAATTTATTCCACATATATTACATAAATGATTCTTGAGAGCCTACTAATTTCTAGGCAAGATACTCGATGCTCAGCATACAAAGATGATCAAAAGTGATACTTAATGAAAGCACATGATTTGATGTCTTTTGTCCCCATCACACTTGACATAGAAGTCTAGCATGGTCAAATTTGATCTAGCAAGTGAATTGCCTCTCCAAACACCGGTGGTGTATCTACATGCAGTTTAGTTTGCCTATCCAGAAAAATCAGAATTTTCCTCCCTTTTAAGCCAAAAGGCTATTAATGCAAATCCAATTGAATTTGCATTTGATTACATTTCTGATGGAAACATTCATATGCAAATGAAAATTCATGTAAAGATAGCCAGATAATTCAAATAGTTGCTGAAATATCAAGATAAAATTAGGATGTTAAATGTACATCCATCCATGTTTACTAAGACTAAGGATCTTCGAGTGGGACAATGTTCTGGAAAAACTTAAATAAATCGTGTCTTAAACATTTAACATTTGAGTAGGTCTAGGTTCAGAAAAGAGCTGGTACTTTACTTTCTACTGCCACAGTGCTGAAAAGCAAGTCAGTCATTGGTCAAATCAGTCAAGTTGTTCCAAAAAGGTTAATCTTGGAGCCACCATCTTGTCCACTTTATATTTTCTTGCCCTTAAAAACAAAAGGTGAACTTTGATATATCTGAATTTATTTTGATGATCCAAAACAATAAATAGTTTGTGCAAGGTGGCAGTTCCTTCATCCTCTCTAGTGACTTAATGATGGAAACTAAACGACACCATCACAATCATCACCGATAAGTAACCTTTGGAAAACATCTATAGCATCATGAGCATACCAGTGGAAAAGTGAGCTGACTCTCTGTCCATATTCTCCTAAGAAAATATTTAAGATTTTAGATTCTAAGAAAAGTTTTAAGCAATATTTCAAGATATAAAAATCTTAATCCACTATTGCACATTCTAAACCTGCATTTGAAGGAAATATGGGTCTCAGAATCACATGGTTGCTCTTGTTAAAATTAACAGAATTCGGAATGGCAAAAGAGAAAGGTTTTAGATCTCCATATTTAGCATTGCTAGCACTTAGTTTACTACTCTACAAAGTGTAATGTTCCCCAGTTTTATTTTATCCAATGTACTAGTTCATAGTTTCAAGTCTTTAGAATTCCAGAGTTCCTTGCTTTGGTGAATGCCACCTACTATATATCAAATTTGAAAAACCTGAATCTAAGGGAGGACCTTAGCCTCACCCTCTTTGGCACAACCAATTCTTCCCCAAGTCCAGTGATTTTATTTCTGAAGTATCTCTCCAAATCCAGACACGTATTGTCATTTCTATCACCACATCCTTAACCTTTATCTTTTGCCTTGCCTATGGCAAGAGACTGCTAACAGGTTTCCCAGAATTGACTTTTCTCTTCCTGCAATCCCTATCACATTATAGCCAGAGTTGTCATTAAAAAATACAGATAACCCATAATTTCATCCAACCATCCTCCTTGCTTAATACCCTTCAATGGCTTCCTGTTTCTCTTAGAATAAAACCCAAATACTTAACATGGCTGTCACATGCCGCATAGTCTGGTTCCGCTTGCCTCTCCACCCTTACATCACACTACTCCACTTCTCTCTGCACTCCAGCACTCTCCTTTTAGATCCGGAAATGTTCCATGCTACTTCCAAACACCACTGCTCTTCCTCAGTGCCTAAAGTTAAACGTTAGGTTTTCCTAACTAAAGCTTTCCTGATCTCCCAGACTCTCTCAGGTCCCTCTGTTACTTCTTTCATACCACCATACAATGTCCTTTCCTAAGTCTTATATGAGTTTGTCACGTTATATTCATTTTTGAGATAATATCACTTGTATCGACCACTCTCATGGCTTCCAGAAAGATGAGACTGAATCTGTTTTTTGCTTGTCAAAACAAGACATGATGACTGTCACATACCAGGCATTCAGTAAATACTTCTTGAATTAATGGAAGGTTCCACTTTCTATTCTCATCTATAATCCACAAGTTCTTAATAGTAAAAGCCAAAAATAAAAGTAAAACTGGACTGACTTGCTGAACATCACCCCTGCCACAAATTGCCAAGCAGAATTAGTATGGCAAGTACTATAATATCTTTTATGGTAGAGAAGGTGAGATGCAGAATCTCACAATGGAATCAAGGTTAACTGCTCTCAGAAACTATGAAAGTAGGGCTTACCATTAGTTGTTTAAGCAAAGGATTTTTTTCCCCCACCACTTATACTAGAGTATAATGTAATAGCTAGTCTTCCAACTCTGTCTTATGCATAAAAAATATATATTTAGGATATTTAAACAATATCTTATTTCAGAAACATATCTAGTAGTTTCAAATATACATAATCTTTTGACACGTTTCCAAAATTGATTTATAACTGTTATTCACTTTATGAGAATAGGGTCATAATTACAAAATTTAAAAATAATATCACAATCACACAGCCATATAGCCGTTTTCTTAACTCATTCTGTACTTTTTATTTTATTTCTATCAGTAGTAAGCTTAATTGTATTTTTAGCAGCTTTAAAATACTGAGCCAAATATTGAAATTATAGGAAAAGATAAACTACCACATTCCATGATTTTTTTAAAACAAAGTCACATTATTATCTCTCTAGGAATATGTCATTTCACATCTATCTCAGACTATGTAGTCCTGGTCATCTGTGATATTCAGAGTGGAGGGTTAAAAGCTTATATTTAGCAACATGATATATATGTGGTTAGGAACGTTAAGTTTAGTGGACAATAAAAAAATTAAGTATAACTTTATTAAAAGAAAAGGAAGTTTTATATAGACTATTAATGTAGCTTTGAGCTCGTATTACCTCTCCTGTTTATGAATCTTCAAATGTAGTTCATCTTTTCAAAAATTTTCTGTAAATTTTTTTTTCCCTTCTTTGTGAATTATGTGGACTAGTATTCCTGGAAGAAAAGAAAATGTGCTTATTGAACTTAAAGCAAAGTGTCCTCTTTTGGGGGGGTACATTATTTTATGAAACTAAGCATTCAACCAATCACTGGTCATCTGCAACATTTCTTACAAATAAACTCGGTATTGGTAGTCTTTTTGCAAGTCAAGATTTCTTACTAGCAATGATGTAAGCCGGCTGGGGCTCCTAAGGAAGAAGGCCCTGAAAAGACATTTCTTTTCCTTTTATGATTTCAGTTAAGAATGCAAATTGCACATCAGACTTTGAGGAATACTTTGCCAAAAGAAAACTGGAGGAACGCGATGGCCATGCAGTCAGCATTGAGGAGTACCTTCAGCGTAGTGACACAGCCATTATTTACCCAGAAGCCCCTGAGGAGCTGTCTCGCCTTGGCACGCCAGAGGCCAATGGGCAAGAAGAAAATGGTGAGGCTGTAATTCATTTTTAGCCACTATACTGACCTCTGCAGCTGTTACAATTACAAATGCACTACATGCCTGGGTGTTTACCTTAAAATTTGAAGAACAGCTGCAGAGGCATGGAATTTCATGAGCAAAGATTAGAACTGTAATTTTAGGGTATTGTGAAATTTTTTTGTCAGCAAATTTGTGTCATTTGTACGTCCAATAAAGAACAAGAACAATTAGAGCTTATTTCTAAGAGATAAAAATATCTAAATTGATTCCTAGCTTTCAGAAATATTTCACTTTTGAGGGAAAAAAAAAAAAAGTTTAGAAATCCTGACCCTAACCTTTTGTTCTTCTTCCCGGGTACCTGAAAACCTCCTTCACACTGTGAATTCCTGAGTCATATGTAACTAAAGGTTTACTACGAACCTTCAGTCACCTGAAGAGAATTTTCTCATTTATCAGCTGTTTAAATTTCCCCCAAAAACGCTCAAGTAATTAATTAATTTTCTAGCGCAGTGTGAGCTGATTCCAACAAGTCTGTCCTGGGTGTGCGAGGGGACTGGTGTGCACGGAGGCCGAGTGCAATGATGGCACTCTCGTGGAGCAGATTGCAGTGATTCCTGTCATACCATCCCGGGCAGTCAGCCCATTAGCTGCCATTGATTTACTGACCTTTTGGCCTGCTTCTCTCCCTCTCGTCTCTCGGCTACAGACCTGCCACCTGGAACTCCAGATGCTTTTGCCCAACTGCTGACCTGCCCCTACTGCGACCGGGGCTATAAGCGCTTGACATCACTGAAGGAGCACATCAAGTACCGCCACGAGAAGAATGAAGAGAACTTTTCCTGCCCTCTTTGTAGCTACACGTTTGCCTACCGCACCCAGCTCGAGCGGCATATGGTGACGCACAAGCCAGGGACAGATCAGGTGGGGGGTTGGTTTTAAGTGATTTCTTTCTATAATAACCCCTTAGAGAAACGATATTGCTTTGATTGGCAATCATTATTAATTTTTCATGGCATTTTGAAGATGCAGATCTTTTAATGGTAATAGCTTTAATTGAGGTCTAAATGATTTTTTGATGGTCTCTTCTAATATGATTTAATAGTCTTATGTTCACGATCGAATGAGTGTGTTAATTTCTAATTTAGAAATTTTATTTGCACTTTAACTTGACTTTAGTTTCATTTTTATGTTCCACAAAAAGTGAATGAAATTGTAGCATTTTAATTATACATTATTAAACATCTCAGCAATTTTAATTCCATTTTTTACCCCGTTTTACTTAGATTTTTTTCTTCATATAGGATCTAAGTCGTAGTAAAAGAAGTGTGTATTTCTTTCATTTGTCGTATAACACCTTCAATTACTTAGGGTATTGGTACAAGCTGCTACTAGTTTATGAAATCTAATTAAGTGTTTTAAGGAAAAAACTTTAAAAGCATGGATGTGTGTATATATTAAAAGTAAACTGGATGAATCCTAAAATATTGGATATACATTAAAAATGATCCCTTCTTGACATTCATATTTGTCATTGAACATTAAAATTACTCTGCCTTTTTTGGGTTTATTTGTGTTAAAAATAAAATCTCTGTCTTGGACAGGTAAGCAGAGCTTCTTAAATCCTTAACATGATTGAATAGGATTGATTCATGGTGTCTCTTAAATGTTTTAGCAAAATTGCTCTTTCTGTCCTCCTGGGAGAATTGGCTGCAGAGTGATATTATGGTATGTTCCAAAGGTAACAGAAATGGTGTGCCTTAAGTCCCAATAACTGGCCCTACAGAGCTGGCATCACCCTATATAAGCTTTGCCACCATATCTGTTTTAAAAATTATTAAATAGGGTATTTTATAAAAATTTTATTTTTTTTCTTATGGGCTTTATTTTTTTTGACTAAAGAAAATGTGAATAAGCCAAACAATCAAGCAATGGTGATGGTACTGTATTATGGAATTTTACTATTTTAAGAGGATGGTTCACAGAAATCATTCCATTTAAATCTAATTGGGCTTGTCACCTGAATGTTTTTCAAAGTTCAGTTATAAAAACTATGCTGGCATAGTTACACTTATGTAACAGTTTATCTCCCTTCACTTATATGCACAAAAACTCCAGGAGAAAAAAAAAAGAAAGTGTCTAGATATTTATCTAGCATAACTGCTTTAAATTTCACATGCAGAAGTGTGATTGTGTTGGCGCATTATGAATGGTAGCTTTGGTGTTGAAAAGTCCCCTCATTTGCTCATGGCATTTACAATTAGTAAATTAAAATGATTGTATCATATTAACAGTGGCACAACTAAAGTTTATAGTAGTCCTCTGAGGGCTGAGGGGGGAGACAAAGCAGCTGTTGCTGTTTGTTTATGCAACTCAGCAACATATGAGCGCTGGTCCCTCAATGGCGCTCGGCGGGCTGGGCTCCGCTTGATCTTTGAAGGTTGCTGCTGTTTGAACAAACCTCCCTGTGTCCCATGTAACACCATCTGTCTCACTAGGAATGTGGGAAGATTCAGCACACCCTAGCAGTTGTCATACCGTTTCTGTGCTGTCTTTTTGCAAAAGGCTTTTGTGTCATTGCTGCTTGAAAAAGGCTGACCTCCTACCTTGAGCATCCAGAGTGGATGGCTGTATTTTTTTTTTCCTTCAGGATTCTAAGTCACAGTGCTTTTTTCCCCTTGTTCAAAAAGGTCAGCTGTGTTTGATTATATCTTCACTGCTTTTAACTTGTCTTTTCAGCAAACTTTTTTTTTCTTTTTTGTCCCTACTCCCTAGCACACTACTGAAAAAGGAAAATGAAAAGTCGTTGAAGTCTTTCCTACTGACCTGTGATAAAACTGTTCAAGTAGCTATAACCCAAGATGTTGTCTCTCACATTTGATAATGAATCAAATCTGATATGCAACACCTCAGGAAAAACAAGGTTTACATTTGCTACTAGCACAGGGAAGAGGTTATTGAAACATGCTTATCGTGTTATTTGTAGTCAACGATTGTTTTCTTGTTTGTGTGTCAGGTTTTTCCCCTTCTTCTTCAAATTTGGTATTGCTTCAGTATGAGATAATTGATAAAATCAGTTATTTCTGTGGGAAGTTTTTTGGGAGACTATTTAGAATTTTCAGGATAGTATTTATTTTTTTTCTTGACAAAATAGTTGCCTGACAACAGGGAATCTTCAGATTTTAGAATTTGCAGTAAACACAGAGAACCACAAACATCTTTGCAATTATGCTTTCTTCTCTCCAAAGGCTCAAAGAAACATTTTGGAAAAGCTACTACAGAGATAATGCTAAAGCAAGTGTTGGATGCACCATGTGAAAACACTTTTTTTTGTTGTTGTTCCGATTTTATTGCCAACATTATCACTTTTATTGCAACTCTGAAAGACTGGGCAAATAAATAAACGTGCACTCAAACCTTTTGGCCTGTCTGAAAAATAGAGGCCTTTTAAAAATATTTGCAACAAATTTCCTTTGTTCCTCCTGCACAAAACTGATGTCACTCTTTCTTTTATAGCACCAAATGCTGACCCAAGGAGCAGGTAATCGCAAGTTCAAATGCACAGAGTGCGGCAAGGCCTTCAAGTATAAACACCATCTGAAGGAACACCTGCGAATTCACAGTGGTGAGTAGCAGAGGTGCTGGTGCTCGCATTTTCATTTTGTTTCATTAGGGGAGTTTTAAAAGGTTGCTTTAAATTTACACAATCCCGTTTGTAGCTTTTGGAACTACCCATTTATTTCATAAACTATGTGTACCTGCCTTGTCTTCACGAGACTTGTGTTACCACCGACAGCACAATCTTGGTGATAAGCAAGAGGAGGAATGCTTACACTTCCTAAAAATTGCTAATACATTGATTTGTTACAAAATCCACAGGCTCCTTTTCGTCCTTTTAAAAACCCTTCTACAGAATAAATATTTTTGACCTGAAGAAACTCAGGTGACAAATTCTGAAGGATATTCATTTGTGATACCTAACCGTGAAAGAAAACGATTGAAAAATTTGGAAGAGCTTTTTATATGACACGTGTTCCTTGATTCCTGAGAGCTGTATATCACAGAACAATGTTCTGCCACTGAGATTTCTCCATTATAACTATTTTGATAGCTCTGCCAAGCATTTTATTACCAAATTGGATGTTAATAGGACTAGTTGGATTGGTGGAATCAATGGAACCTCCACAGAGTTGATCAAAGCCGTGGCTACACTTCCCTTTAAATACCGTGACATCTTTATTGTGCTATTGACCACACATTAATCTGACACTATGTTTAAATAGAAGGCTGCTGATGGCAAGACAAGATTTGGGATCTTGGCTGAAAAAGGCATAGATAGCCCTCACCTTCCACTGCTAACATCTTGAATTATGTCCTCCCAGGGTAGATAAAGCCCAGAAACAGTTATGGCCACATAATTCTAATCTAAGCACCTAGAATGTAGAGGTACCCCATTGTGTTCCTTTCCTTTGGTTGTTACAGATTCTTGTTTAGGTAGACAACTGCATTTGTTACTCAGTCAAAGAAATATAATGCTAATTTTAATTATCGTTCTAGGTGAAAAACCATACGAGTGCCCAAACTGCAAGAAACGTTTCTCCCATTCTGGTTCCTACAGTTCTCACATCAGCAGCAAGAAATGTATTGGTTTGATCTCTGTAAATGGCCGAATGAGAAATAATATCAAGACGGGTTCTTCCCCTAATTCTGTTTCTTCTTCCCCTACTAATTCAGCCATTACCCAGTTAAGAAACAAATTGGAGAATGGAAAACCACTTAGTATGTCTGAACAAACAGGCTTACTGAAAATTAAAACAGAACCACTAGACTTCAATGACTATAAAGTTCTTATGGCCACACACGGGTTTAGCGGCACTAGTCCCTTTATGAATGGTGCACTTGGAGCCACCAGCCCTCTAGGAGTTCATCCGTCTGCTCAGAGTCCAATGCAGCACTTAGGTGTAGGGATGGAAGCCCCTTTACTTGGATTTCCCACAATGAATAGTAATTTAAGCGAGGTACAAAAGGTTCTACAGATTGTGGACAATACGGTTTCCAGGCAAAAAATGGACTGCAAGGCTGAAGAAATTTCAAAGTTGAAAGGTTATCACATGAAGGATCCATGCTCTCAACCTGAGGAACAAGGAGTTACCTCTCCTAATATTCCACCTGTAGGCCTCCCAGTAGTGAGTCATAATGGTGCCACTAAAAGTATTATTGACTACACGCTAGAAAAAGTCAACGAAGCCAAAGCTTGCCTCCAGAGCTTGACTACGGACTCAAGGAGACAGATCAGTAACATAAAGAAAGAGAAGTTACGTACTTTAATAGATTTGGTCACCGATGATAAAATGATTGAGAACCACAACATATCCACTCCATTTTCATGCCAGTTCTGTAAAGAAAGTTTTCCTGGCCCCATTCCCTTGCATCAGCATGAACGTTACCTTTGTAAGATGAATGAAGAGATCAAGGCCGTCCTGCAACCTCATGAAAACATAGTCCCCAGCAAAGCCGGAGTTTTTGTTGATAATAAAGCCCTCCTCTTGTCATCTGTACTTTCTGAGAAAGGAATGACAAGCCCCATCAACCCATACAAGGACCACATGTCTGTACTTAAAGCATATTATGCTATGAACATGGAGCCCAACTCTGATGAACTGCTGAAGATTTCCATTGCTGTGGGCCTTCCTCAGGAATTTGTGAAGGAATGGTTTGAGCAACGAAAAGTCTACCAGTATTCAAATTCCAGGTCACCATCACTGGAAAGGAACTCCAAGCCTTTAGCTCCCAGCAGCAACCCTCCCACAAAAGACTCTTTATTACCCAGGTCTCCTGTAAAACCTGTGGACTCTATAACATCACCGTCTATAGCAGAACTCCACAACAGTGTTACGAATTGTGATCCACCTCTCAGGCTAACAAAACCTTCCCATTTTACCAATATTAAACCAGTTGAAAAATTGGACCACTCAAGGAGTAACACTCCTTCTCCCTTAAATCTTTCCTCCACATCTTCTAAAAACTCCCACAGTAGTTCTTACACTCCAAACAGCTTCTCTTCTGAGGAGCTCCAGGCTGAGCCTTTGGACTTGTCATTACCAAAACAAATGAAAGAACCCAAAAGTATTATAGCCACAAAGAACAAAACAAAAGCTAGCAGCATAAGTTTAGACCATAACAGTATTTCTTCATCATCTGAAAACTCAGATGAGCCTCTAAACTTGACTTTTATCAAGAAAGAGTTTTCAAATTCAAATAATCTGGACAACAAAAGCACTAACCCAGTGTTCGGCATGAACCCATTTAGTGCCAAACCTTTATACACAGCTCTTCCTCCACAAAGCGCATTTCCCCCTGCCACTTTCATGCCACCAGTCCAGACCAGTATCCCTGGGCTACGACCATACCCAGGACTGGATCAGATGAGCTTCCTACCACATATGGCCTATACCTACCCAACTGGAGCAGCTACTTTTGCTGATATGCAGCAAAGGAGAAAGTACCAACGGAAACAAGGATTTCAGGTAATGTAACATATGTTTTTGCTATGAAAAGAGGAGGTGAAAATTATATCATTTATGTGCATGTCGGGGGAAAAAATCGTAGTGAAAAAATCAAGTCTATGATTTCAGCAGAAAGAGATGAGTTTGTTTTAACTCGAACCCCAAATAGAAAATTAAATGGAGAAACAGTGGAACACTACTATTTAAGCATATTTGCCTTTAAAAAGATAAAAAAGAACTTAATATTTATTTTTTAGATTTGTTTAGATCGATCCATCTGCTTTTAGAATTATCCATTGATAACAATATTTGCTGTAACTTACCTAGATGCTAAACGTTAACATTTATAATAGTCACATACTTTTACAGATGTTTACAATTTGCAATAATGCAAGTATAAATTTGACATGTAGTTGATTTTATAGGGAATAGTTTATTTTGAAGAATATTTGTAAAAATATTTTGTACATTCCACATGACTTTTTTTATAATTTTCAAACTAGTAAATAATTCATGATTTTTCAAATACAAAAGCAGGTATGTTTTAACATCATGGAATATAATCCCTTTTTGCAAAATAGGAGCATAAGTAGCTGTGCACCTCTATAACAGCTGTTCCAGTATTCCAATTTATAGTACATCTGCCCTCTCTGTAAATGTATTTAAGCCTATTTAATCTTCTCTAATATTAATTAGTGCAAACGTAGTCTAAGAAAACTGAACTGTGGACTAGCAAATGGAAATGTATGTTATCATGCAAGTTTGCACTCCTTTGGATCAAGACAAAATAAATATCAAGAAATTTAATAATTTACTGATCCACATTCATTATTGCTCAATGCTGAAGGCTGTTTTAACATAGATAGAACATTGATAAAAAGTGTTATTAATATTCCCTATTTCAAATTAGAAAATTAAATATAAAAATATAGCTTGAGGCCCTTAGTTGGTAGACATACATTTAAATAGATTGCATAATAATAACATTTTGTACCTAAATATAATATTCAATTAAAATGAGGTCTCTGCAGCTACCGATCATTTCTAAAGTTAAGCACACTGGAAAATACACAAATTCTGATGTTGAATTTTCACTCATGGATATGTCCTGATATAAAGAAAATTAAGGATTTTTTTTTAGAAAATTTCATATTTTTCTCACTTTCAGAGCTGACCATTTTCTATCCTTTAAAAACAATGAGTTCTACCATCT
This sequence comes from Rhinolophus hipposideros, assembly GCF_964194185.1. Taxonomy (NCBI): domain Eukaryota; kingdom Metazoa; phylum Chordata; class Mammalia; order Chiroptera; family Rhinolophidae; genus Rhinolophus; species Rhinolophus hipposideros. Next base: position 25,758,607 of record NC_138052.1, on the reverse strand, counting down.
AGGGCACAGAAGGCTTTTATGTTTTTGAAATATGAGACCTCATCTATTGTCTTCTATTGTTTATGGAAAGTACTAAAAAAAACTAGATTGATTAATAGCAAGCACTTTTGAGATTTGCAAATGTCAGCCTATCTGAAGTTGTTTGGTATAAATACAAAGAGAAGAGACTGTGTTGAACTATTTGATTCTATCACAGGGAGAATTGCTTGATGGAGCACAAGACTACATGTCAGGCCTAGATGACATGACAGACTCCGATTCCTGTCTATCTCGAAAGAAGATCAAGAAGACAGAGAGTGGCATGTATGCATGTGACTTATGTGACAAGACATTCCAGAAAAGCAGTTCCCTTCTGCGACATAAATACGAACACACAGGTATGAGTGACTTTGACTAGCTAGTTAGAGCTTCCCAGCCTGCTGTACATTTCATAATATTTAATGCGTACACTTGTGCAACATAAGATGTAACATATGCTGATACCTTCAACAAGGAAGAAATAACGCTTTTGCCTAGCTCAGTAGGACTTTTTGTTGTTGTCTGTTTATTGGATCATTCATGTGTTTATGAGTGTGCTTGTCTTTCTATCTTCTGAGTTAATCCGTACACCAAATTCACAAATCAGGTCAAAGGTGTATTTAAATGGCCACAGCAATGAAATGGCATGACACGATTCAGTTATTGAAAATAATTTCAAATACTTCAGCTGTGATGAACCTACGTAAGTAAACGCTTAATAACAAAAAGTTTAGTCAATCCTGTGTTAATTTCATCGTCTAAAAATCAAGTAAGCCATGATTTAGGTGTGATTCTGGTTGGTTTTTATAAATTGGCCATATTTTGAATAAACTGAAAGTATTAGTTCTGTGAAAGAAAAGACATACATAAAGTAATAGGCCAAATAAGCTACTGAAACTACTTCCATTTAGAGGACTAAAATAAAACTTTCTAAATTTAATTAGTTTATTTTCAGATTGGAGCAATTACAGAACTGACCAGATAGCAGCCTAATTCTTCCCTAAGAGTAGAGAGATAGTGGGTTAATTTTCTCAAATAAAGGTGAAGTACCATCATGGGAAGTAATATTAGTTCCCACAATCCAAGATCCAATCTGCAGCTCTGTGGTGGAGCTATGCCTGTGTTCCCTCCCCCTTCCTTCTCCCTCCACCCTTAACAACAAAGTAACTTAGCCTCATCCCTGTCTCTAAGCCATCTCCAACTTTTCCCACTAGAAATTTGGCACGCTGTACTAGCCCTAGATGGGAAAAGAAAGAGTAGGATTTCAATCAAAATATTGGCAGGGTGAAACTGTAGAAAAAAATCTCATTTTAAACCAGGAAATCTAGTATTGAACATTTCAATATAGAGGAAACAAATAATTTAACATTAATGCTTTGTGGGGAAAAGTGATGAAGAGACAAAAGAAGACAAAGAAAAATGAAGAAAAATGAATGGGCATACATTCTGTCGTTATTTTGACTGTCTAAATACTTGGCACCCTTTTGAGAGATTGAAAACGATCTTTGGGAAGCACGTGTACTTATCATCTTCCCTTTTTCCTCACTGGGTATGTGCAGGAGACAGCACAAGTGACCAGAATCAGCCTGAGAGTGGGGGGAAAGTTAGGTGAGTTCTATAACGAAGAAGTGTTGAGGTTATTTGTGAAGAGAGCAAGGTTGATAAACAACGGTGTTCTTACTCTAACCAACCCAGTTTTCCTTTTCTTCAACTGTCTGATATTAATGGCTATTATTTTAAAAGTTCAACTAATGATACTTTAAAGACAACTTAAGTTGAATAACAAATCTCAACAGTTTTTATAATTGCGTGATATAATTCATGTTTGAAACGCCAAAATTGTCCTACATTTGTCCTTTTTGGTAGATAGCAAAGATATTTTCTTTAGTGCCAAGTCCTATTTAAGTATTTTTAAAGTAAAGATATTCTCATACCTAAATTTACTTTAATATTTTAATCAACCTCAAATATATTTTGTATTTCATTATTCAGCTACAATAGACACAGCACTGAAGGCATCTTTCCCTCTCTGATTGGTTTTATTATATGACCATATGCAAACTCTATCATTTACTACATGGTGAGTGTAAAACTTTTATTTTAGTGAGGGCTATCATACATATTGACATCCAGTCAATATCTTTATTTTTTATCAATTACATAATTCATAAACATCATAGGTATATAGATAATTGAGAGACCCAAAAGTTGACAAACACAAATATGCATAATCAATTTGGAAAACATCTTGTATTTTTAAAAATAAAAATAAAACGTTCTGATCCTTTAAGATGGGAGATCCGCTGCCTCGAAAGATTGCCTAGCAACAAGATGCTAACCATCCAATGGTTTCTCTAAATGCGTGATTAATTATCCTCCTGTGGGCTTCCTGGCTTGTCAAGTTTCCAATGTGTTGACTTTTTGGTCTCTTGACCAAACTTCTCATGACATTACTACTGTCAGTGTATTAGGTTCCGTCAAAGTGAAGTTCTTCATGAATTTTTCTATCTTCATGATCTATGTGGAAATTTAGTTCATTTTCCTCCCTTAATTGGACCCCACAAGCCTTTTATTTGTTTACATTAAATACTAGTAATACTTTGAGAACGCAATAATATGAAAATTCTAAGTGAGAATAGTCTTTGGGCTGATTGATTCTAAGGTTGGGAAATGAAGTTGAATTATTTGATTATGTGTTGATTATGAATGTGTCATTGATAAAGTGTATTTGTTACATCTGTCTGCAGTTTAACATATAGAATAGTTTAAATTAAGAAAGCAATTATGAGCTACTTCTTGAAATCCTGTGCATTTACCTCAATCAGTTTAATTTATTTCTAGACAGACACCAAAGATATAATGCTTAATTTTTCTTACCAGTGGTGTATTGCTTGCTTTCTCTTCCTGGGACCTGGGCCTGGGACAGAGGAAAGAAACGTTACATAAATGTTGACTTGATAGGATTCATTGTCACAAACAAGTACTTTGAAATAGAAAATCTGAAACTCCTGTTAGGTACTGTTAAGAACTCATTTGTATTCTACCAAAATTTAAATCTGACGTTTATTGAGTACTTTTTCTATTGAGACATCGTGGTAGGTGCTTTTAAACCCTCCTTATTGAGAAAAGTGTAAAAAGCTTTCTTCATTTAAGTAGATAAAGTCAAAGTTTTAAATAAATTACTAGTCAATTTTGTTTCTCAGTTATAGGATAATATTTTTCATACCGAAACCTCCCATCTATTAACTTTAGTTATCATTCTAGCTGTCAGGTGAATCATGAACCTCAATATTAGGAAAAAATTTACCCCCCAAAAGTTTTGATCATTCAGTGTCAATTTAGATGTTTTTTTCTGAATCTTACTCATGTGGAAATTTAATTCTAGGATGTCTTGATTTGAATCAGGTAAACCAATCGAACATGTTAAAAAGAGAATATCCAAGTCAGTTCCTATTTAAATTGAATTTATTAAATACCAGTGAAACTTCTGGAGATTTAGTGCATAAAATAGGTGAAGACTACCCACACTGCACTCCCAAATTCTATCTTTTGCATGACAGAGTAGCTGAATATTTTATTCTTTCAGATTGTTAGTTCATAATGCAAATTAATATATTTTGATTGTAAGCATATTGTTTATTATCAAATGAATTCCCCAAAAGTTGGTTGCCTGTAACCATAGAATATTTACATAACAGATTGCAGTTTAGTGGGCATTCCCCAAGATTCCTAACAGGCCTTGAAACGTCCTGGAGAATGCTTGTTCTAAGGACACTGCTTTGTGTTTTGTTCCTTGGGAAAAGAGAGAGCCATATTAACTGTGACATTCATTCAAAATTAGTCACACAGCCGATAGTGAAGTGACCTATCTGGTGGACCTTTTTGTGCTCCTGAGCTGATGAGACCCTAGTATCTAAAGGAGATTGTAGGACGGTTCTACCAACACATGCTGTAGCAACTGAAGCACCAAGAAATTTTTCATCTGCACTTTCTCTTCTCTCCATTTAGATTCCTTTCTTCCATGTACTCTGCTCCTGATACATGCATCTTGCTTACAACTTGGGAAATTATTGAAAATGTATTAACGAATGCAAAAAAAGTATTGAACATTAATTGCTTACCACACGCGATCCTTGCACTGTTCTTGCCTATGTTGTCTCCTTTACCCCTAGGCCTTGTCCACAAGTGAGGTCCTCAAATGATCTCCCTTTTACTGACAATGACCTTGGTCCTCACAGAGGTGACCAGCCCTGAGACTGCACAGCTGGTCGTAAAAGATGGATTTAACCCAAGCAATTAGACTCCAGAACCCATCTTCCCTATTTAACACTGCACCATCCTGCCCCTGTGAATGAATTGCCACTATCAGAAATGTCTTATCCTTGCTTCTGACTGGCATCCTTTTCTTTAAGGTCCAAAAACACCCAAGAGAGACGAAATTCGTATACAGCAACTTCAAGTTTTCTGGAAGGAAAAACCTCTGTCTTTTTCCCAAATAACACTTCTGCTTCCTGTTAAATGAACTTCCCATGGCAATGGTCTTATCAAATGAAAAAGCACGCTTTCTTTCAAAACTCTTGGCGTTCCATTGGAATTCTCTTCTCTCTTATCCAGTTTACTTCATTCAAAACATCTTTTCCAAAAGTTAAGGAGTGGTTCTTGCGTGGTTTGAATTATACTTTTTTTCTTCAGACTATTAGCTATAGAGTAGAAACAGATCACTAGAATCTTCCTTATTTCCAGTACAACGAGTAGTCACCAACAAATGTCTTCCTAATTTCTTTTACAGGTACATAACTTCTTCCTATCCTAATAGTGTACCTTACCACAACTATCATCACTACATTTATATTGGACATTCCAGTAAAATAAAGACTGTTAATAAAATAACATATAGCAGCCTACAGCATTTTCTAAATAGTAGCATGCCCCAGAGGCATTCAATAACATTATTAAAGATATTTGATTACTAATTGAAATTATATCTCGCCATATAACTGAATACCTGAAGTGTGTCGAATGGGTTTCTAATCTCATAACATGACACTTAGCAAATGAAAATGGGGTTGAATCTACTAATGGTGATTTTTAATTTAATTTGCTGAAATGCAAGTTTGTATTAGGAAATATAAGCACATAGCTTCATGTATGTTATGACGATACAGCTTGCTCTGTATGACACATTTCTGACTTTAACTGTGGGGCATCAGTCTGATAAATTTCTTTGTCAGTTCTATTTTGGAAATAAACTTTTTAAGTATGGCAGCTATGGAAGGTGTTGAAGGCATTCCAGAGCTATTTGTGGCCTGGAATCAACCAGATGTGTTTAGGCTTGGCAATAGTTTCAAATTGCAAACACTGGTTAGAAACTGCCTGGAATGCCAAAGGAAATACAGCGTTCTCTAGCTGAAGAGTATTTTAACACTCAACAAGTGGCTGACATCTCATGGAAAACTTTAGAGGGAAAACACTATTTGGAATTAGTTCCGCCTCCACAACATCCATCTTCCTACTTTGTATTTTCAAGTGATTTCTTCTCT